>NC_060176.1:57719940-57727440 GCF_021184085.1 Oncorhynchus gorbuscha
CAGACAAGTGCATCTTATAAAAATGTTCAGACAGCCACATTTTGCATTCTGCAGCATGTTTCAATATCATTAGCTGTTCAAAAAGCTGTCTCCTATCCATCGCCATTGTATGGGAGCGAGAGCATGTCTCAAGAATGCCCTCTCCTCTGGCTGATCAATGGAGCTGTGGCCTCATTTTGTTGATTGGACATGTTGGTTGAAGAATACAGAGGCAGATCCAGCCATGGATACGAGTGACCAATAAAGTGCAGAGGCGTCATGCCCACAGGGGCACGTGCCCCCTCAGATTTGTCCTGTATGAAAATGATTGTTTTGTTAAACATTGTGGTTTTTGTTTCTTTGTAATACTACTAGCCACCCAGCAATTGTATGAAGTTGGCTTTATCTAGCCCAGATTGAGAACCTATCACCCAACCTCAATTAGCTACCAAGAAGGTATTACAGGCTATGAATCAAGTTAGAGTTGTCTATCTTAGTTGGCATGCCTGCTGGCAAGGTTGGTAGAAAATCAAGTGATAACTAAATGTACTGAATAAGACTCACATTCCTTTCAATCTTTTACTCAGATTTTATCAGCAATGCAGAGTATATTTTGTTTCTTAAAAAAAAAGAAACGCCAGTCAGGAGAATAGAGACAGATCAAGTGGGAGGCTTAGATATGCAAAACGTCAGTACAGAGACAAAGTGGTGTCGCAATTCAACGGCTCAGACAAGACGTATGTGGCAGGGAATCCAGACAATCACGGATTACAAAGGGAAAACCACCCGCGTAGGGGACACCAACGTCTTGCCCCCAGACAAGCTAAACATCTTTTTTTGCCCGCTTTGAGGATAGCACCGCCCCCAAGGACTGTGGGCTCTCGTTCTCAGTAGCTGACGTGAGTAAGACATTTAAGATTGTTAACCCTCGCAAGGCTGCCGGCTGAGACGACATCCCAAGCCGCGTTCTCAGAGCTTGCGCGGACCAGCTGGCTGGTTTGTTTATGGACATATTCAATCTCTGCCTATGCCAGTCTTCTGTCCCCACTTGCTTCAAGATGTCCACCATTGTTTCTGTACCCAAGAAAGCAAAGGTAACTGAACTAAATGACTATCGCCCTGTGGCACTCACTTCTGTCATCATGAAGTGCTTTGAGAGACCAGTCAAGGATCACTCAACACACGTGCTTGGTTTGTAAATGATGTCTGAGTGTTGGAGTGTGCCCCTGGCTATCCGTAAATTAAAATATAACAACAATAAAATGTTGCAGTCTAGTTTGCTTAATATAAGGAATTTGAAATTATTGATACTTTTACTGTTGATAAGTATATTTTAGCAATTACATTTACTTTTGATACTTAAGTATATTTAAAGCCAAATACTTTTTGACTTTTGCTCAAGTAGTATTATTTACATACACCAAATACATTTAAACTAAATTTTTCACAATTCCTGACATTGAATCCTGGTACAAATTCCCTGTCACGTTCGTTATAATGATTGTACCAATGATTGGCATGTGTAGAATTCCAAATGTTTGTAACGGATTTCCGCCTCTTCGTCTGAGGAGGAGTAAGGATCGGACCAAAGCGCAGCGTGGTTAGTGTTCATTTTATTTAATAATAATCCAAACTGAACACTGAATAACAAAAACAACTGAAACAGTTCTGTCCGGTGCAGACACACAAAGACTGAAAATAAACACCCACAAAACCCAGGTGGAAAAAGGCTACCTAAGTATGATTCTCAATCAGAGACAACTAACGACACCTGCCTCTGATTGAAAACCATACTAGGCCGAACACAAAAACCAACATAGAAAAACAAACATAGACTGCCCACCCCAACTCACGCCCTGACCATTCAAAAACAAAGACAAAACAAAGGAACTAAGGTCAAAACATGACAATGTTTAATAAATAATAAACTCCCCAAACAAAACAGAAGGAAAACAAAACGTGCCGCTAACAATAGTTCTGACAGGGGTGTCCATCCATAGTCAAGAGCCCACCAAGCACAATGGGTAAATGGCTGCCTAAATATGATCCCCAATCAGAGACAACGATAAACAGCTGCTTTGAGAACCATACCAGGCCAACATAAATCATTAAACACCTAGATGACCCACCCTAGTCACTGTCACGCCTCAACCAACATAGAGAATAAGCAGCTCTCTATGGTCAGGGCATGACAGTCAGTTAGGATCACCACTTTATTTTAAGAATGTGAAATGTCAGAATAATAGTAGAGAGGATGATGTATTTCAGCTTTTATTTCTTTCATCACATTCCCAATGGGTCAGAAGTTTATATACACTCAAGTAGTATTTCGTAGCACTGCCTTTAAATTGTTTAACTTGGGTCAAACATTTCAGGTAGCCTTCCACAAGCTCCCCACAATAAGTTGGGTGAATTTTGGCCCATTCCTCTTGACAGAGCTAGTGTAACTGAGTCAGGTTTGATGACCTCCTTGCCCGCACACGCTTTTTCAGTTCTGCACACACATTTTCTATAGGATTGAAGTCAGGGCTTTGTGATGGCCAATCCAATACCTTGACTTTGTTGTCCTTATGCCATTTTGCCACAACTTTGGAAGTATGCTTGGGGTCATTGTCCAATTGCAACCAAGCATTAACTTCCTGACTGATGTCTTGAGCTACGACAGTCCCTCCTGCAGCAAAGAACCCACATTTCTCTAAAAAGTATGATCTTTATCCCCATGTGCAGTTACAAACCGTAGCCTGGCTTTTCTATGGCGGTTTGGGAGCAGTGGCTTCTTCCTTGCTGAGCGGCCTTTCAGGTTATGTCAAAATAGCACTCGTTTTACTGTGGATATAGGTACTTTTGTACCTGTTTCCTCCAGCATCTTCACAAGATCCTTTGCTGTTGTTCTGGGATTCATTTGCACCTTTCGCACCAAAGTACGTTAATCTCTAGGAGACAGAACGCGTCTCCTTGCTGAGTGGTATGACGGCTACGTGGTCCCACGGTGTTTATACTTGCGTACTATCGTTTGTACAGATTAACGTGGTACCTTCAGGCGTTTGGAAATTGCTCCCAAGGATAAACCAGACTTGTGGAGGTCTACAATTTTTTTTCTTCTGAGGAGCTGGCTGATTGACTCAAATGATGTCAATTAGCCTATCAGAAGCTTCTAAAGCCATGACATAATTTCCTGGGATTTTCCAAGCTGTTTAAAGGCACAGTCAATTTAGTTTATGTAAACTTCTGACCCACTGGAATTGTGATACAGTGAATTATAAGTTAAATAATCTGTCTGTAATCTTTGGAAAAATGACTTGTGTCAAGTAGATGTCCTAACCGACTTGCCAAATCTGTTATCAAGATATTTGTGGAGTGGTTGAAAAATGAGTTTTAATGACTCCAACCTAAGTGTATTTAAATTTCTGTCTTCAACTGTATATACACTACCGTTTGAAAGTTTGGGATGATTTATTAATAATGTCCTTGTTTTTGAAAGAAAATCAAAAAGCATTGTCCATTAAAATAACATCAAATTGATCAGAAATACAGTGTAGACATTGTTATTAATGTTGTAAATTACTATTGTAGCTGGAAACTGCAGATTTTTAATGGAATATCTACAGTTGAAGTCGTAAGATTGCATACACTTAGGTTGGAGTCATTAAAACTTGTTTTTCAACCACACACAAATTTGACGAACTGACTTGTTGGAAAGGTGGCATCCTATGGCAGTGCCACACTGAAAGTCACTGAGCTCTTCAGTAAGGCCATTCTTCTGCCAATGTTTGTCTATGGAGATTGCATGGCTGTGTGCTTGATGATACACTTGTCAGCAGCGGGTATGGCTGAAATAGCCGAATCCACTCATTTGAAGGGGTGTCCACATACAGTACCAGTCAAAAGTTTGGACACACCTACTCATTTAAGGGTTTTTCTTTATTTTGACTATTTTCTACATTGTAGAATAATAGCAAAAACATCAACACTATGAAATAACACATATGGAATCATGTCGTAACTTAAAAAGTGTTGAACAAATCAAAATATATTTTATATTTGAGATTCTTCAAAGTAGCCACCCTTTTCCTTGATGACAGCTTGGCATATTCTTGGGATTCTCTCAAACAGCTTCATGAGGTGGAATGCATTTCAATTAAGATTTGTGGTATTTCTTTCCTTCTTAATGCATTTGAGCTGTGTTGTGACAAGTTAGCGCTGGTATACAGAAGAAAACCCTATTTGGTAAAATACCAAATCCACAAGAAGAAGATAATTGCTTGGGCCAAGAAACACGGGCAATGGACAATTAGACCATTTGAAATCTGTCCTTTGGTCTGATGTGTGCAAATTTGAGATTTTTGGTTCCAACCACCATGTCTTTGTGAGACACAGAGTAGGTAAACGGATGATCTCCAAATGTGTGGTTCCCATGGTGAAGCATGGAGGAGGGGGTGTGACGGTGTGGGGGTGCTTTGCTGGTTACACTGTCTAAGATTTATTTAGAATTCAAGGCACACTTAGCCAGCATGGCTACCACAGCATTCTGCAGCGACATGCCTTCCCAACTGGTTTGCGCTTGGTGGAACTATAATTTGTTCTGTTGAAAATTATATTTTCAACAGGACAATGACCCAACACACCTCCAGGCTGTGTAAGGGCTATTTGACCAAGAAGGAGAGTGATGGAGTGCTGCATCAGATGACCTGGCCACCCTAATTACCCAACATCAACCCACTTGAGATGGTTTGGGATGAGTTGGACCGCAGAGTGAAGGAAAAGCAGCCAAAAAGTGCTCAGCATATGTGGGAACTCCTTCAAAAAGCATTCCTCGTGAAGCTGGCTGAGAGAATGCCAAGAGTGTGGAAAGCTGTCATCACGTCAAAGGGTGGCTACTTTGAAGAATATAAAATATGAAATATATTTGATTTGTTTAACACTTTTTTGGTGAATACATGATTCCATATATGTTATTTCATAGTTTTGATGTCTTCACTATTATTCTGCATTGTAGAAATAGTAAAAATAAAGAAAAACCCTTGAGTGAATAGGTGTCCAAACCTTTGACTGGTACTGTACATGTGCATATATTTCAATATCAGTGACAACCTTTTATAAACACATTATCTTTGAAATGCTTTAATCCTTGACTTCATCAATCTCTATCCCATGTCTGTCTAAATCAATGTAGGATAATCAATACATCACATTGTGACAACTGTAAGCCATGTTGATTACGATCTGGATTCTAAATAGTGTACTGTCCATGTTTAATAACTCCTCACACTGCACCCTATTGTATGGCATCAATTTACTTGCTTTTGGTTTTACTCGCTCTTGTCTTTTATAATTACCAGAATGCACTGATAAATAATGGCAGTCTATGCAAAATATGTAGCATTTAGAATGTTTTTACTAAGCTTACCCACTGGTCACAGACGCCAACTCAACGTCTATTCCACGTTGGTTCAGCGTCATTTCATTGAAATGATGTGGAAACCTTGTTGATTCAATCCGTGTGCCCAGTGGGAAGGGATAAAAACAAAAAAAACAAAGCTAAAACATAAAACTATTCCATCACAATAACAATAGCCTTAATCTTTCTTCTAACCTTTCTTTTACATTTGTAGTCTCTCGTCCTGATTTTAGTTATCTTTTGAATGAAAAACAGATGCAGAATTTGCACCTGCTGCAAACGCTTAGCAAATATGTCCCTTTATCTCAATTTATCTGTGTAGACTAAGAACAGAAGAGAAAATTGGATTTGATTGTTGACTTTAATGACGTCAAAAATCTTAAGACATGCTGGGCTAGATCCTTTTATATAATTCACCTTGACTTTGATGTATGGCGGAAATGCAACAATCCTTCTGGTTGTCTCTCCTTCTGTTTCAAAACAAACTTTCACAATGTCTCAGATAAAATGACCACTGTCTCACTGTTCAATGGCAATTGGTACATGGACGTCATCTATGGAATATGGTCTTGATAAAATGGCTGACATTGACAACAGGGTAGAATACTAAAAGTGGAGGGAAACGGCCCTAGTGGATTTATATTGGGTTATGATAAGCAGCTTTGACTGAGAAGATGACATTAGAAGTTAATCTGATTGCAGCTCTTAGACTATATGTCCATCAGTGTCAAGGTTTATGTATTCCAACCAAACCCCCTCTCTTGCACTTTGCACGCACCCTATCCATTAGACCTGCCATGCAGAATAGGTGAGCAGGGGCAGACTAGCCATGTGGCATTTCAGGCAAGTGCCAGATGGGCTGGTCCATTTTTAGGCAAGTGGGCATCTCTAACTTGTCTCTTTTTTTGCGCAATGTGATCATTTTTTGGCTAATTATGGGTACCTCAAGGAAAAAATGGACCAATGTGTTAGAAATGTCAGGGCCAATTTCTGGTCCCAGAGCTGATACAATGGGTGGGAAAAACGCAGATGTGTAGTGATGGGTCTAAAGTATTACTTGGTCCGCTACTGTCCTCCCTCGATATCTCCTCTGTCACATTATTAACCACAGCGTGACCTTTCCTCTGTGCCCCACTGAGTCCTGCTCCACACTGGCTGAGCAGCTGCCGAAGCAGCCTGGTGGACTCCTGTGTGCAGTCAGCTGCCATCCACATTCACACCTCCAACCAGCTCCTGCCTGTGCTGTGCTGCTGGAGCTAACACTGGGATGGTGCAGCCATATTACTCACAGTGTGGTTATAACACACAATAGCACTTGGCTTGTGTCCTACAGATGTAGAATATTAATTTGATCACCCTGTCGCAGGAGAACTGTCCAGCAAACAGGAAATGTAAAACATGTAGTGTATTTGAGGTTTAAAAAAGCTTCTAAAGTTTGCAATTTCCACTTTGAAATTTCAGACTTGATTTGCATTTACGAAAAATATGTCAACCCCTACAAACATGTCCATTAATTATAATCCACATAATAATTCACATTTCCTGTTGGTGCAGGATTATTTTCCTGCTGTAGGAAACTGGCTCAAATTAAAATGCTACATCTGTAGCAGGATGAGAGTGCTCATTTGCTTTACGGGCAATATAGGGTGCTAAGATTAATATATATTGGGTAGTGTTCTAGCAGGATAAGAGAGTGCTAATTTGCTTTGGGGGCAGTATAGGGTGCTATGACTGTGTCTGATTCTCAACCACTGAAGTGTGTGGAACAAAAACAGCCCATGACAAAGTTATGACATTTGCTAGTTCATTTCTCCAGAATGATCAACAATGACAGTTGCATCATCGTCACCCATGAAAGCTCAGTTGTCCTCAGCCTAGTGCCTTGTAGGCAACATCTGGATGTTAGAAATTAGGTGAATACCAGACTCAGGTGCACAGGTCTCCTGAAATGTCTCAATAAATTACCACAAACCCAAACTGCAAACACATTGTACTAAAATCAAGAAAACAGGGATCGTTTGAGTCTAGCAAGCTGCACAAACAGTCAAGATAAGTCATGGATGGTTAAAGGCAAGCATTACATTAAGCCGGAAACATTGTGTCCGCATAACGGCAGTCGTGAC